>NC_056741.1:885453209-885469369 GCF_019279795.1 Protopterus annectens
CTATAAATAACAGCATCTGTCATGGTACTATTGCTCAACCACTGATGAAAGCATTTTGCTGAAACAGGTCTGGTTTTCAATAAATTTCCTTGGTTCTGCCTTCCGGGTGCTGGTCGTCTTTTTTGTACTAAACTTTTATAAGAGCAATATTTATTAAAATTGTTCTATTATTGGGCGTTTGTCCCACTTTTATTTATGGCTTTGTCGAGATTTTTTGCTCTGAGAGGTTTAGGGGCATATAACACACACACACACACACACACACACACACACACACACACACACACACACACACACTCTCACTTCATTTATACCTGCATTCACTCACACATTGCTCACTCTCTCTTTCAATCACAGCATCTCTTCCTCATTCATGCCTGCACACACACACACACACACACACACACACACACACACACACACACACACACAGTCTCTTCCTCATTCATACCTGCATTCACTCACAAATCGCGCTCACTTTCTCCCGATCTCTCACACACATAGTTGCTTCCTCATTCATATATGCATTCACTCACACATCGCTCTCACTCTTCACTCTATTTCTGTAGCACTCCCTCTGTCACACACAGACACACACTCACACACACACACACACACACACACACACACACACACACACATATTTGGGCAACTTTATTTTATTTTTTTTTCATATTATTTCTGACATTGTGGCAGCCCGTTCGTATCTATGGGTTGTCCGCAAGTAGACTGTCCGTAACCTGGGGACTGCTGGTAACCATGCAGTTAACTTGAAGTTGTAGGTCCTGGTGGGACTGACTGGAGGGGCAAGAAAGAAGATCTGGATGCAGATCTAGAAAACAAAGGGGTTTCCTGAGTTGAGGCCTTAGTAGGGGAAACCAAACCTGATTGAGCCAGAATGGGGCAATGAGGATCACTTGGAAATTGCAGGTGAATGCCTTCTGAAGAAATTTGGTTTAAGCAGCAGAGGCAGGAATTTGTATAGTAGAATGGGGTGGGGGGGGGGGTGGCACTGGCTGACTACAGTGTGTCCCTGAGGTTGAACAAGAAAGTAGGTCCTGCACTTGTTCCAGGGTGAAGTGAACAAGTCAACAGCAAGGCAGGCCTCACTTATCAAGTATCTTTTGAGAGACTGCTTGATTCAGAGACTACTATTGAGGTCTGCACAGTTTGTCTACTAGCTGGTGTTCTCTGTGATGTGCATTGCTACAGGAAGACTACCTGAATTTAGAGCCTATTGCTACACGCTGATTGCTTCTTGTTAAAGAGGGTAGGGCTTGGATTCCCATTGTTTGTTGATGGCGCAGTGGTGCAGCGGTTAATGCTGTCGCCTCACAGCAAGAGGTTCTCCAGTTCGATTCTCGGCTTGGGTGCCTTCTGTGTGGAGTTTGCATGTTCTCCCTGCATTCGCGTGGGTTTCCTCCGGGTACTCCGGTTTCCTACCACATTCTAAAGACATGCTTCTGGAGCATTTCTCCCCGGGCCTCCACTGAAAACAGGATCTGTGGAACCTAGTCGGACATTTCCGGTCAACAAATGTTAAATTAAATTAAATGTACCAGACCACAGACATGTCTGACCGTACTTCTATCACTCCTGCATCTGCATCTTAAGGAAGACCATCATCTGTTCCCAATCCACTTCTGTTGCACTGGAAATCGACCTGAAAGACTTTACTGAAGCAGCTGAGTGGGGCATGGAAGAAATAAAGTGGGATAACTCCCTTTTGGAAGAATGCCTGCTCATAGATGTGACCAGAGATTTATCTCTCAGTACTGTGGTCCTCAGTTGAAGAGATATGGGTATCTGGAAGATTGACTCAGTACCTTAGCAGTACCTTAGGATTTAAAGTTGAAACTTGTTCCTTATTCCCCTTCTGTTTACCTTCCGTATCCTTTTCCTGGTCTTACTTCTTTCTCTTTGATTTTACTGTTTGGTCGGGAGGAAGTAGACCTTTGCAATTACCCTGGACCTTCTGTCTGCAAGACAACATGGGCCAAAGACATTTCATAGAACAGTGAAAGATTTAAGTATTCTGACCTCAAGCAAAACGCACACAATTCCTGATCATCTTTAGGTGTTAACTTGCCCATATTTAGAATACTTTCTGACAGTAGAAAGACCATACAAAATGCAGAGTAGCTGTAATGGCTACCAAAAGAACAGTAATGTACAACTGGAAAATGCATTACTTTTTTAAACGGCTGTGCTATAGTAAGAGCTGAATGAAAAAAATACCAGGCAGTTGCCTTGGCGTCGGGGAAGCAAAGAATTAGACTATGAAAGTGAAAAACAGCCAAACAAACAGTAAGGGTGGAAGATATTTAGGCTGAAAATAGAGTCCTAACAAACTACTCGTAAAGACTGACTTAGTAGCAAAAAAATAAGAAGAGCACTACACTTTGGTGACAGATATCCTTTTGTTATGGTGGGAAATAAAATCTGAAGTGATGGTATATAGCAGATTATGGGAATGTTTGCAGGAACTCGAGGCACTAGAGTACTGCCTAGTGGCAATATCAGATAAACAAGCAGCTCTGTACCCATCAGAATGCCAACAGCCCCATACAGTATCCACCCCTTCACTGAAGCCCCTTAAGGCTACAGTAATCTTACTTGGGTATTTGTCTCTTACCATTGTATTCTAGCTCCTGCACACTTGTGCCTCCCTACTGACCAATCAGAAGTTATTGCCCTTGGGAACTTGATTCTGCCTCCCCCAACTTTGTTAAAAGTCCCAAACGTAAGAATTTGTATAAACACTGTTTCAAAAGCACATACTCTGCTGAAACATTTATATAGGTAAATATTACCTATGGAGAACAAGTGGCACATTATGAAGAGCAGTTATGTGCCCTTCCTTGCTTATGGTGACTTTAAGGGTGCATGGGTGCAGCTGCCCGACACAAAACCATATCTCCCGCCTCCATGCGCATGGTCTGCTTTATTATAAGTTTCCCACCATAACAAATATTACATCATAACAAAGCAGTAGTTTTCAAAAAAAAAAAAAACTTTCTCCCAGTGTGCTAAATTCATGTTGTAGTGGGTCTCTAATAGTTTTGAACCACATATAGTCAGTTATTCAATTTCCCCATGTAGAAAGCAAGTGTCCATCCTGATAACTTATCCCTTACAAGGGTGGCAAGTAATGAAGTCCATAACCAAGACAGGCTAAGAACTATCTGTGCACTGAAGAAGCTAATCCATCTGTCATGCAGCCGAGGTATGGTAGCCCAGTGCTTCTTCACTGTTTGCCACTGCATCATGAACCTCCTTTATGTGCAAACAACATTTCACTCCAATTAAGCCACTACCGCTCTTTGCAAAAAATTTTCAGTGCACACACGGGAGGATGAGAATAAGATGGTATGAAAAACATTATTAAATCTGTGTATTTTTTTTCTTTTTTTGCACATCCTTTCCTTATGCAGGCCTTATTTTCTCTAGCCAGAACTCCCTCTTCACAGCCTGCCACCATCTGATTGATGTGTACTGTGGGCAGTCCTGTCTCCACTGTGTATGTCTTGCTGTACTGTCAGTATTCTCATTATGTTCAGGAGCATCCAGGTCTGACCACACCCTCATTTGCCTTTTTTCCATGGTCATAGGTTCTTGGGTAAGTACTAGGCCAGCTGTCCGTGAGGGCCGTTTTAAACCTAGTTATTTCCTTTTGGTGCTCAAATTAACCTGTCCCATTTGGTGTTAGATTGGCCTTACCCATCCTGTGGTTTGGTAATTATATGTTACCCTTAATGAGAATAGCTGGGATCATACCATAGATAATTTGAGGGGACTCGCGCATGGGGTAACGCATTTAGGAGCTGCCTGTGTTCATTAGTAGTACAGGGGGTAGCCCTGGGGTAAATATTCTGTTTCCCATTCATAGATCCAGGTTACGCTTGAATATGGACAGGGATGAGCTTTGTTTTATGTGCATGGGGAGTCTGTTCAAGAGCAGCTGCATCCTCTACAAGATGTACTTGTCCCTCCAAACTATTCTGTTGATTTTGCATAAGAGATTTAGATCTCTAAACCACAGAGTATTTCTGATGCACATTTGACTTGCTGATATGCAGTACATTCATTGGTCAGAGAATACCTGGTATGCTAGGTGCTGGTCACCTAGTAGCAGTCTGTAGGATACAGAGTATAGTGGTAGGGCTTTGGTCCATGTAGGACATATTGTTTAGGCCTTGTATCCCTTTGGTAAGGTATATCTGCGGGTATTCAGTTGTTGCATGTGTGTAGACAGATACATGACAAAGGCATCATTATACTCAATGATTAGCCTAATGAGGGTGTGTAAAAAAGAGGGCAATGACATTCCAAGATCTTGACACAATCCTTTTGTTTATAAGCTGTCCAGTATAGAAGGACTTTCTTATGACAGTGTGCACATGTTGGTTGAAAGCTAAGTCACTATCTGTATAAGTCCCGAAATCGCGAGCAACTTGCTCACTTGTAAGGAGTGTATTGTCAGTGTGTCAGTTCCCTGGGTTAGATGACTCCCCAAAGGATACAATAATGCATTTGTTGGCATTTAGTTTCATTTGATGGTTTTGGCACAGTTTATTTAGGACAAACTGTCCTACAGGGTGGCTGAGTCATTTGAGGATTCCTTAACCACTCCCAGCTTGAAGTCACCTACAAACCTAGTCAGCCAGAGCCCTTTGGTATTGGCTTTTACTTCAGAGAAGTAGCTACCAAACAGGAGAGATCCCAGCACAGAACCCAGGGGGACTCCTCTAGTGAGAGGTCTCTTTGTGGAGGTAACTTCCCCCATTTTGATTTCCTGTGTACTGTCTGTGAGCCAGTTGGTAATTCATTAGTTTTTCTGCTATGTTTGAGTGGGGGATTGTGTCAAAAGTTTTGACAAGGTCGAGGTGTGAGGTGTGCACTGTTTTTGCCATCATCCATTGCATGAACTGCCTTTGATGAATCCATACAGAGACAGAGCTGGTGTTTGGAGTTTCCCTATGTCTCTGTTGATTAGTTCCATGATAAGTTTTTCCATGGGTTTGCGTATGAGGCTGGTCAGTCTTATGGGTCTGTAATTGCATTGTTCTGTGGAAGGTCATCCTGATGCAGGAGAATGACTGTAGCTGTTCTCTATTTGCTTGGTACAAAACCTGTATGGAGGTTAAGCAGGGTTGTTAGGGGTGCAGCCAAGTCATGCTTCATACTATTTAAGATGCATCCATGGATATCTGTACCCATTGATGCAGTATTTTAAGCTTTTGATGGCGCTTTTAGGACTTGTATGATAGCTGGAGGACAGGCAGTGTCTGGTACATCTTGAGGGACAAAATGAGGAGGTGAAATTAAGAGCTAAATTTATTAGCCAGTAGGTTCGCTATATCTTCTCAGTGTAGGAAACATCATTCACAGTCAGCTCAGTGCATTGCTGTATTGAGCTTTTGACATTACGAACAGAACTTTAAAAAAGTCTTTGGCTTGGGTACTTTGTTTACCCTTAGACTTGGCTTTGGACTTGGCTTTGGTAGATTTTATTAACCTCCTGAGTTGTTTGTTTATTCCAGTGATAAGGGTTGTATCATTCTGGGAATTACTGTTCTTACTTTTTGTCAAAATTTTCTTCCTTTTTATTGTAAAGCTTACTGATGTTATGGCTCCAGCATGTGAGCTTTTTTGGGGATTTTGCCCTGAGCTTGTTCCTGCAGGGTACAGCTGCATCTGTGCAGCTGTTTACATGCTGTTAATAGTGTAGTGGTGTAAATTTCCACTTATATAGTGGGATTTGAAGCTGTCTAGTATATCAATTAGGAGTAGGTAGTTTGTCTTAGAGAAACATCTAAAGGTATCTTATGTGGAAGGGATCTCTGGTTTCAGTTTTATTTTTAAGGAGACTGCTTTATGGTCAGACCTAACAAGTGACAAAGGTATGCAAGGGATAGTACAAGATGCCCTTTTATTAGTAAGGACAAGATCCGGAGTGTTATTGCCCCACGTGGATAGTCTGACTAATTGTTCCAGGGTGTTTGTATTGACAAAGACCAGCAACATCTTTGCTTGTGCACTAGTGGTGGTGTGGGTTTCCCAGTCTATAGTTGGATATTTTAGATCCCTTAGGAAAATTATATTGGGTTTAATATGGCATGATTGTAGTTCCTGTAGATAGGTGTTCTAGCTTTCTTGGGTCGTAGAGGGAGTTTTATAGCTAGTTAATAGAACCTTTGCAATGGTTCTTTGGACATGAAGAAGCTCTAGTTCATCATGTTGCTTTACCAGCCTTGATGTGAGCCTCTTCTGGATGAAGACTGAGACACTTGCACTTTTTCCTCTCTTGCACAGTAGCTGGTCTAAACATGTGGAAGGTATTAGTGCCCTGCACAGCTGGTTGTCTTTCCCAAAAAGGGTCAACTCTGTCACCTCTCACCATATTCAACACCCCCTTCAAGTGGCAAGGCTACATGCTGAATACTGCAGCCACAGGATGGAACTATGCCATCCCTGTTTTCTTTGCAGCTCCATCTCCTGGACAGAATTAGCCTGCTGCATATTACTGTATGATGAAATAAGTGCATATCATCCTTGGTCTAAATTTTCCCCTTCCAAAACACATGCCAGGCAGATCATTTTTATATTCTCGGAGCTAGAGCCCCCCATCTTACAACTACTACTATAAAGCTTCTCTAAACAACTTCTTTCTCCTGTATCTTAGAAGCAATGGCTTCCACAGAACTAAGCTGCTGCCCTTAGAAATTCAGCCTTTTATGTTAAGCAGCCATCTGCAGAATCCATACATTGACTTTGTATGACTCCCATTTTACAGAGCAGCTATCTGAACAGTGTTTTTTTTTTTAACCAGATCTGTGCATTAACATAAAGTCCAGCACCAAACCATTCCATTATGTGTCTTTTGTCCTCTTTCCCCATTTTTGTAGCTCTTAGAATGTTTTCATGTTTTTACGTTGTAATGTGTTATTCTAGATCGTATATACAAAAGTGAGCTTCGTATGTATTTGGAACTTATGCTTAGGATGACACAGTGGTGCTGCGAATATTGTTTCATACCCACAACAAGAGATTCTGTAGTTTGAATTTTAGCTATTGCCTTCTGTGCAGAGTCTGCATGGCTTCCCTGCATCCGTGTGGGTATTCTTTGAGTGCTCGTTTCTGTCTGCCTCCCAAAGACACATAGTAGGTATTTTTTATTTATTTTTGTTTATCGGCGTAATGAACTGATCACAAACGGATCCCATTCAGGAACAACCTGGGAGTTACTGTAGAAGAAAAAAAATTACTTTTGTACTTAAAGAAGTAAACAAGGAAAAATAAGTGAATACAGCAACACTAAACATTA
Organism: Protopterus annectens; assembly: GCF_019279795.1. NCBI lineage: Eukaryota > Metazoa > Chordata > Ceratodontiformes > Protopteridae > Protopterus > Protopterus annectens. The sequence goes on from NC_056741.1 coordinate 885,460,537, forward strand.
AACTTTCAAGCATATCTAGTATATGTTTTAAGTACAGAGTATCAAAAGTTCAAAAACATTAAAACCTGCGCTTTATATGCAAGTTTACAAAGTTGAACTTTGGAATTGCCTGTAGACAGTATAAAGGTACAGGATACTCTGTAATATTCAGTTTCATTGTTTCGTAGCTCTCTATTTATAGGACAGATGCAGTGAAATTAATTTTGTTTAGATTAATGTAGGTTTATCAAGGGTGTGTAAAACAGGTGCAAGAGGCTTTTTGTAGTGATTTTAGTGGTTCACTTGGAAGTTGCTATATTCTGAGATGTTGCAGACTTCACTTGTGAGCAAGTGGTACATATTGGGCCTGAAAATGGAAGGTGCATAATCTGTGGAAGAAAGGGAGTTTGTAGGCTTATTGAGCCCAGGTGATTTTTTTAGCTTGAGACTGAAGCTGATGCGTGATTTCCTTTACTCATGGCATGTGGATTACTGTTACTGGATAAGTAGCCACTTACCACCTTGCTCCTAGGGAAAGTGATGCAAATGTGTTCAGTTTTAGGTGAGAGGAGGATGAAATGCCATATCTTACTGGAGAGAACTTGTAGGTCTTTTGACTTTTTTTTAGCTCAACAGTGGTGGGGAATACTCTTGTAAGATGTTTGCACCTATAACATGTTTCGTTCTGGAGTGAGGAAGTGAAAGATTTTGCAGCATTTAAAAAGGGTGAACACATTTTAACTTTTATCTTTGGTATTATTGCCATATTTAGGCTCAGCCTAAGATGACACATAGATGTTTGAAGGATTAAACTTGATGTTCATCATTCTCACTGCTGTAGTAGCCTGTGGGTTGTATCGTGTCAAGGTTACAGCAAACTGCCAGCTTCCAAAAGCTTTAATTGCCTCCCACACTGTCAGTGTGGCTGCTTATAGGCTAAGCCCTTTTTGTAGGAAATTATAAACAGCCAGAGTGATTAAACATCTTCGTGACTTAATTGCCCCTAAATGAGACACTCATCCCGAACTAAAAAAGATATAGTAAACAAAGTCTAATTATGTTTCCCCCTAAAACTAGATACAGAAAGGAGGGTGGTGGGTGGGTGCGGCTACTGCAGCAGTAAAGCATTCAAACATTTACTGTTATGGGCAAGTACAACTTTACTATGTTCATCATTGTCACTGCTGCAGTAACCTATAGGTAGACTACTGTACATATCCAACATGGGAGAAGGAAAGATAAGGGTCCAGGGCCCCCTGGAGAATGGTCATAGCAAAGCCTGCTCTTGATCTTGAAAAGGAATCCAGTTTGTAGGTTTTGTAAATGTGTGGATAGAGGACCAAGTTGCTGCCTCTAGAATGCTTCTAGAGTCCATCCCATTCTAGTATGCCATCCTAGAAACTAACACTGTAGTGAAATGTGCCTTAACACTGCTTGGAATGAATTTGACATTGTGACAGTAATGGAACAATAGCAGAAGACCGTCATCTCAAAATAGTCTATTTGGAGACAGGTTGACAGTTTAGAAGCAAGCAACACAGGAAATTGTAACCCGCAGTATTCCACTTTGTGAACGTAGCTCAGCTAAGGAAGATCTTTACTTATACCTTGAGTATTTAACAACTGCTAAAGTGTTGATTTTAAGATGAATGTCATCTAATTGCAAAATCTGTCAAATGGCAGTCTAACCATGCTGGAGAAAATTTACTAAATGCAAAAGAAGTTTGACATGGGTAAGTAACACCCTGGTTCCATGTAAGCACCTCACAGAGGAGACTCACAGCAGCTGCCCATTCCCTTCAGCTCGTGGTGTATCTCATTTGACCACTGTCCCTGCGAACGGGTTCTTTCTCAGTCCCCCACTTGCTGAATTCTTGGCCATTGACCGCATCTGCAGTGAAGAAACCAGTCACAAGGACTCAAGGGCTTTAAAAAGAAAATAAGTTACGGTAGGTGTCTAGCTATGTTTCCCTCTTAGCCTGCTACTGTAGAAAGTACCTGGTCTAAAGCAGAAATAACTGGCTCTACCCACGGCTAAAGACAGCAGCTGCTCCCCACCCCCATCAGCTGTAAATGCATTCCCCAGTTAAACTTTTTCTTTTTAGTTATCAGTAAACCAAGATGCTCTAGGCGAAAAAAAGGTAACCCAGTAGATACACTGGAATTGCCCACTTGTAAAATAGAGGCAGAAAGGACACAGCTGAAATCAGGTCTATAGATTGTTTTTCCCTACTAGATTCTAATAACTCTTAACAATTTGGCTATTTAGACACTTACCTGCAATCTTTAGCCTGGGGGGGGGGGTTCTAGCCCGCTCCGTCCATTTGCTACGCTCACTTCGCTCCCCTCCCTGCCCCCTATTTCCACGCGCCCCAGTACCTCTACATTTATTCTTAGCCTTAACCCCACCCCTAATTACCACTAGTCACCCCCTCCCCCTACATCCAACACAATCATGCTACTACCTAATATAATAACAATCCTAACCTGCGTAGTTATAGCTCACATTACATCTTACCAAGGCTCCACAGTCACATGCCCAAACAATGTCCACTGTACTCTCTCAACACCCTCCCTCAAACATTTACACTATAACTACACAACCCCTGCCACCGAAAACATCCTCCCAATACACACACTCCATTACCAAACACCTAACACACTCAAAAATAAAATATCCCTAAGATACCATAAGCAATTTGTTATGTATATAAAACATATCCTAAACACCCTCTATAAACTAGCCCTCACTGGAGACATCCATCCAAACCCTGGTCCATCCAAATCCAACCCATCCACAAACCCTAGTCCAAGCAACCCCCCCACAACTCAACTCCTAGCCGACAAAAAAACAACAGCCCTACTTATAATGTCCCTAAACATCAGAAGCATATGCAAATAAAATCCAAGAACTACATGCCAGCATAAGCATATATTCCCCAGATATTCTCTTCCTAACTGAAACCTGGCTCAAACCTCGCATCAAAAGTGAGGAAATACTTCCACCTGAATACAACATCCTTTGCATAGACAGATTGTCCAAAAAAGGAGGTGGTGTAGCATTGATATTTAAACACCACCTCAATATTCAACTCCTGAACACATCTGCCCCTAAACACAACAATGAAGAAATCCTTTATGCCAATCTCAAACTAAACCCAAACAAAACAATCAATATCATAGGATGCTATTTCCCACCAGGGCAAAATATTACACCCCTAGAAAATCTCTTGAGCTGGGCTACTCTATCTCAACCTCAGGAAACCATCATTCTCGGTGACTTTAACATCAACTGGTTTTCCTGTAATAATCTCACAACCATTCACCTTAATCTCCATGGGTTCACTCAACTCATCCAGTCCCCTACCCGAATCAACAAAAACCCTAACAATCATACCTTAGTTGACTGGATCCTAGTCAACAAAGCCCCTCACTCTTACCTAGCAGGCTGCTTACCTGACAGTCTTAGTGGCCACTCCCCCACTTTCCTAATTCAGCACCACACAAACAGTCTCAAGCCCATTATCCACAGGCAAATATGGAACAAGTCCAACTTCAACCTCAACTCCTTCATCTCCTCTCTGCAAAAAATTAACTGGTCACCACTAAAATACATCAACCTAGATGAGGCTGTCCACTTCTTCAGCAGTACCATCCTCTCCATCCTAAACACCCATGCTCCTGTAAGAAATGCCAAAGTCAGATCCAGGTGTGCCTCATGGTTACAAAAGACCACCAGAACCCTAATGAAATCCAGAGATAAGGCCTGAGAGCACTGGCGACTAACAAAAAAAATAACTCTGATAGGCGATCATTCCTTGAACTGCACAATAGAGCCAAAAAGCAAATAAAATTAGACAAATCCCTCTACTATAAATCCACCCTAAACTCTACTAGCCACAACCCTAAGCAATTCTGGTCCACTATTAACACTGTCCTCCACCCAGGGAAGGTTGATACCCCCCCAGTCAACCATTCCTCCCTCCTCCAGCAGTATTGCTGAATCCTTCAACAAAAACTTCACTGAAACTATAACATCTCTAAACAAACAACACTTCTCTACAACAGCCCCCCAACTCCTAACCCTAAATCCCCCACTCTTCTTTTGTTCTTCACCTCAGTACCTACCTCCAACATAAAAAGACTATTGTCAAAACCTAAACCCACCAAACTCGCAGCTAACATCCTCCCATCTGAATACTTGGAAATTGCAGCTGACACACTAGCCTATCCAATTTCAATTCTAATCAACCATTCCATAACAGAAGGCTATGTTCCCTCGATATGGAAAATATCCTACATCATTCCCTTCCACAAAGGTACCCCCTCCACCGACCTCTCCAATTACCGCCCCATTGCTATCCTCTCCCCTCTCTCCAAGATACTTACCTCCTAGCTAATTATCTCCTCTCCAAAACCCAACATGGTTTCAGGCCATATCACAGCACTACCACTGCTCTGCTCTCCTTCACCAACACTATACTTCATCACAAAACAATGGCCTCTTCTCTACTGCCGTATTTATAGATCTCTCAAAGGCCTTTGACATGGTATCTCATGAGCTACTACTCTCTACTCTCCCCAACCTCTCCTTCTCACAATCAGCCTGCAACTGGTTCCACAGCCAGCCTGCAACTGGTTCCACAGCTATCTACACGGGTGCCAGCAAACAGTAATCTGGGATGATAACCTATCACCTCGCCTCCCAGTTACTCTCGGAGTTCCCCAATGGTCTATCCTTGCCCCTCTGCTATTCTCACTTTTCACTAACAACCTACATACTGCCACCACACAAGCATCTCTTATACAGTATGCAGATGACTCTGCTCTCATCTGCTCTGCCCCCGCTCTACCAGAACTACAACATATCACACAGGAATCATTCTCTTCTGTAGAAAGCTGGCTATCCAATGCTCAGCTCCTACTCAATCCAAGTAAGACAAAACTTCTCCTGTTCCAACCTTCCAAAGCCACCCAAAACACCCCCTACTTCAATATTCTCGCCAAAGACAATACCGTCATCTCTCCATCAGAAAACACAAAATTACTCTGTGTGGAAATAGACAACAAACTTAGATTTGACACCCACATATCTCTCACGATAAAAAAAGTTCACAAGAAACTTGGTGCATTATATCGAAGCTGCCAATTCCTAACCTAGGTGGCTAGAATCTCCATAGCCAATTCCCAGCTAATCTCCATCCTACTCTATGCATCCTCCATACTTACCAACCTTAGACAGACAGACCTACACAAGCTGGATGCTTGTTGCAACAAAATTGCCACTGGAACCTCCTACTGCAGCCATCTTTGTATCTCCCTTAAAGAACTAAACTGGCTAGAACTCCCACAACTCCTTCACTTTAATCAACTCACCTTCGCTCATAAACTTATTAACCACCCCCATAACATCCCTTCCGTTCAAACCCTTCTCCAACCCTATCACTCCACTAGGCCCCTAAGATCAGGCAACAAAAATCAACTCACTGTCATCAAACCCAAAACCCAACTCACTGTCATCAAACCCAAAAACTCAGCAGAAGCCATATTTTAAAGTACCATATGTAAACTTTGGAACAATCTTCCACCCTCTGTAACTACTCTACCTTCCAGCAGCCTTTTCAAGACTGTGCTCAGATTCCACTTAAATTTGCACTGGCTTTGTCCTTGTTCTAATCCAGACTAACACCCCCCCCTTACCCCCCACCTAGACTCTTAACCCAACTATACTACCGCCACTACTAACCACAGTCAGAATTAGCTAGTTGTCTTTATATACTTTAAAATCTTGTCTGACAACTTTGTTGCTAGTATTATAAACGACAATAAACTATCTTAACTTGCAACATTTACTGTATATACTGTTGATAATCAATATCTTGTTATTGTATTAAAGCCAACAACCTGTAATGTTGTTTACTATTGCTGCAACTTTGTATCTCTATTTATCATGTACATGATGTGGAGCTTTTCTCCCTGGGCATCTGCTGAAAAAGGACCTGCGTCCAGCTTGAATTTCCCGGTAAACAAATGTAAATAATAAAATAAATAATAAATAAATAAGTACCAACCTTTCATAAAAAGTATGTAGCCTTATTAGGTTTGAAGAGAACAATTTATGTAATACTTTTTAATACTCTGTAAAATCCAGACAACAGCATATACCTGCAGAAAGTAATAGCCGCATCAAATTTCTAATGCCAGACTATAGTTGTCCTTCTGTTCACCCCAAAGTCTTCGCCAGCACTTTTGGCAGGTAGTCCTGAGCATCTCCAAACAGTTGAACCTAGTCCTAATCCTTACGGCTGTAGATATAAAGCAGTGATTGGGTGAAATCTCTCTGCCTTCTCTTTCTGGGCCCCGTCAAAAATGAACTAATCTGCTGGTCATTGAAATGGAACTTTTAAGATTTTTTAATTTGTTTTTTCATTATGCTTTAATATTTTAGAGTATGTAATAACTGTAATGCTTATTGGTAAACATAGGATACTTGAGACTTCCTATTTTTTTACTAACTAACCCTTTTCACTTTCATGTTGAGGTGGCTTCACAGTAGCACTGCATCAGAGATTGAGTCAGCACTTCATTTGTGCTCATTATTTAAGCAAATGGCAACTGAGAATAATGTTTATACTTCATCAGTAATGCTTGTAGCTGAAGCAGGGCAGCTTGTAGGAGCATTATTTCCTGAGCTGTTTCTTGTGTAGTATGTTTCATCAAAAACCCAGCCATCACCACAATTTGCCAGAAATCTTTTGCCATATCCTGTGTCTGGAAAATGCTTGAGTTAAGCACATGTTCCAAATACTTACATGCCTGCCTCAAATGTGGTTGGTGGTGGGGAATGCACCCTGTTATATAGTGGCATCCCTTCCTGCACTCAGGTGACACATTCATTCCTCCATAGGGTGGGAGAGCTATCAAGCTTATTCATTCCCTGTGGAAGCGAGAGTTGGATGCAAAGTTTCCACCTCTTGCTATGCTGAAAACTGGACCAAAGCCATGCCCCACACTACCCATGACTCCAACCATCCTATTGCATCTCCACCCACATCCATGCCCACTTTACAACATAAATGCATCCATCATTAGGCCGGAATGTCCCTTTTAGTTATTTTTTTCTTACCTAATGTACATAATGTTAGACTTTTTGTAGAGTATCCTGGACTTGATGCTTTTTGTGGAAAAAAAAAAGACAGAAGTTGCTTGCTTACAAACTCTGGCATTCTGTCCATGTTTCTAAACAGAATAGAAGAATTTGTAGAGTGCTTTCCGGACTACCAGGTAATCATAGGTGGAAAGCTTAGTTGGATGTTAGAGCGCAGACCAGTCTGTAGATACTATGGACTGTCCTAGCTCCACACCCCCTCGACAACCTGCAAGCTCCACTATAGCTCCCTTGGGAGGTGCCCGTTCACATCCACACATGTGCAACCTCCTGGCCAAGTGACACACTCCTTGCAATGTGGGCAAGCTAGGCTGCTAAGGATACAGGGAGTGTACCAGCAGAGAGCCAAGCTGCGTCCCTTTCCCTGGGTTGGCCCATTTTCATCCTCCTCCACCTGGTCCCTCCAGCACCCATGCTGCTAGTCCGATATGGGTCATCTGGGTTTTATCCTTCTACACCAGTAGGCCATCAAATGGTCAGAGGTTTTGGTCATCATTTACCCCTGAAGTTCGATTAGTCTTTTCTGCCCCATCTATACTGTTACTTGAGTCACTAGAAGTAAATAGAAAGGAAGGCGTAATTTTAGGAACTGGTGCAGCGAGAGAGCTGCAGCTCCTGTAGCCATTGGCAGTATTCACTTCTGCTGTTGGGCTGCAATTTTTTTCACAAGCTTGTGAAAAAATATCACTAAAATGTAATGAAACATTTATTCTCAGTTGCATTAATCCTGCTGTAAGTTAGCCATTAACATTTAGCTTTTTTAAACTAAAAATCATAGTCCCACGTTGTATGTAGGCAGCTGCTTTTAATTTAAAAACATAGTATACATACAGCAACTCTTTTAGCAGAAGTCATTCTTAGTTCTTCTGTCTGCAGAAAGATGTTACCATACCTCTGCTCATTTCCACAACAATCCAGCTAGGAATTTCTCCTATTTCAGCTGCAGGAAACACTTGTCAAGTGGTAGCCTATGCTTTCTCATCAGTAGTGACCCACTGTCCCTCCTTAAACTGAAGTGCAAGGACCTGTGCTACATCTTCTTTATATAGCACCTTTGAGTTGCTTATACATCCTTCCTAATTAAGAAAAGGGATGGGGAGAGAAATCAGTCCTACTTCCTCAAGTGTAATAACTTGAATATCTTCACTGTGGTCCATTTATCATTAACCTCTGCACCACTCCCATCCTCCAGCAGGCTCCAAATTACATACCTTTAACTTATTCATCAACTAAGATTTGGCCTACACTTTTCTACTAATATCACTTCTAGTTTCATCACGTCATGCTGAGTGCCTGACTTCTTTGTTAACTTGTGCTTGCTGCTTCAGATTGGTCATTTCTCTGCAGTCCATTACAAATCTGTATCATCTTAACTCTATGTCCCAGCCGGCTACCAACTCTGAACTAGTAGATTTTGCACCACCATCCTACTGCAATACCACATTCAGTGCCGAACTGTTGCGATCATTGTCTGGTTAGTCCACACAGCTGTCCTATTTCCCTTTCTTACCTAATGACATTTTTTTAATGGCAGGAAGACTAGAACAACAGGCTACATCCTTTTTGATTGATTATCGATGGAGACCTGGCTAAACTGTGATGAAGGCACTTTGTGAAGCGTGATACTACTTGTGCTTCTGGGCAAGCAGTTTAGCCTTTCCCTAGATCTCAGAATTTTTCCATCCT